>NW_026913153.1:0-12778 GCF_034315485.1 Pezoporus occidentalis
GAGGAGGAGTCGCACACCAGCAGCTCGAGCTGGGAGGAGCCCCCGCAGACAGGCTGCAGACAGGCTGTCCCAGTGCTCACCCGCACGTGCGAGCCGCAGCCGCAGCACCACCAGACAGCGGCCATCAGCATCATCCCGTGGCTCCAGAGCACGCCAAAGAGAAAGCGCCTCAAGGTCCACCGGGCTCGTGCGGGTGCGAGACCCTTCCCGCTTGCAGCATCAGGCCCAAGCTCCCAGCACACGGCGCAAAAGACGCCGTCAGAGCAGCCACACGCCAGCACCACGTGCAAAGAGGTGCACGCTCAGACAGGCTGTGTCGGGGCTATCCCAGCGCTCCCCAACCCATGCTAGCAGCTGCTGCAGCAGTGACAGTCAGGAGTCATCAGGGAGCAGCAGCTCCAGCACTGACAGCCAGGAGGCATGACAGCCATGCCACAGTTCCCTGGCACCAGACACTGGCACTGCAACAATCGGGCCATGTCACGGCTCCCCAGCGTGCTCCCAGTTGAAGCGTCGCACCCAAACTGCCTACACGTGGCCCAGAAGGCAGCAGGAGAGAAGCCAGCAGCCGCCACCATGTGGTAAAAGGAGCACCCAGAGCCAGGCAGTGAGAGGCTGTCCCAGGGCTCATCAACACCTGAGACCAGCAGCCCCAGCACCAGCAGGCTGTGGCCATTGGCGGCATCTTCTGGCTCCACAGCACTGGAAAGCGGCAGCAGCCCTGTGGCGTTTCACGACACGGACTCCAGTTGATGCAGAGACTCAACTCCTCGTTTATTACCGCCAAGCCCTTTTTATCCCCTTGTTCAGTGCTTTCCCTACCTGCACATACATACAAGGTTCAAAACAAACATTCCTAATACAATTTTTTCACTCGTGCTCCTAGCCTAGCAAATAAACACTTTAAGAACAGTTAGCCTTCTGCACCAACAATTGGTTTTGAACTACATAAAGAAAATACAGATACATATCCATTTTTACAATCTTAATCATTCAGTTTAGGACCATAGAATCCTACAATAGTTAGGGATGGAAAGGACCTTAAGATCACCAAGTTCCAGCCCCCCTGCCACGGGCAGGGACACCTCTCACTAAACAATATCACCCAAGGCCTCACCCAACCTGCTCTTGAACACCACCAGAGAGGGAGCATTCTCAAATTCCCTGGGCAACCTGTTCCAGTGCCTCACCACCCTAACAGGAAAGAATTGCCTCCTTATATCCTATCTAAACTTCCCCTGTTTAAGTTTTAACCCGTTACCCCTTGTCCTATCACTACAGTCCCTAATGAAGAGTCCCTCCCCAGCATCCCTATAGGTCCCCTTCAGATACTGGAAGGCTGCTATGAGGTCTCCACACGGCCTCCTCTTCCCCAGGCTGAACAGCCCCAACTTTCTCAGCCTATCTTCATACAAGAGGTGCTTCAGTCCCCTGATCATCCTCGTGGCCATTCTAGGGACTTGTTCCAACAGTTCCATGTCCTTTTTATGTTGAGGACACAGGAACTGCGCACAATGCTCCAGGTGAGGTCTCCCAAGAGCAGAGTAAAGGGGCAGGATCACCTCCTTCGACCTGCTGGTCACGCTCCTTTTGATGCAGCCCAGGATACGGCTGGCTTTCTGGGCTGCGAGCGCACACTGCCGGCTCATGTTCATTTTATCATTGAAAATTTCTTGCGGCTGTATTTTTATGCCCCTCCAGCCATCCCACGTGTCCTCAGGATTCCAGGCTGCCATTGCTTTCAACAGCAGTCTGAAAGGACTCGTAGGTGTGGCAAGCGACAGGCACAGGGTGTCTTGTCCTGTCGTATTGGCTAATGTTCTACAGATGTTCTCTTTTGGCTGGGCTGGAAACCAAGGCAGGGTTATTCCTCTTGGAATGAAGAGACGGAAGACAAGGCAGGACGAACCCATCATGCAGGGACCCAACAAGGGCCTTTGTCTTGTTATCCAAGAATATCCGTTTTGTTTTATCCCAGGGTTACTTCCATTCCTTCTTTGCTTAACACTCGTTATTTTTCTTCTCTTTCAGCAAGGGGTTGCTGGTAAATTTGGCAGAGTCTTGCCTATCGTACACCTTCGGATCAACAGAAGAAGAAAATAGCCTTTTCCTCTTGGTTGGGCATAGGCACGATTTCCTTCTTTCTTTTGTCATGTAGGGAAACATTCTGACGGGCAACTGTCAGATCCCGCCTCCTTTGCAGATGAGAGAGGTCAGCCTGTGTCCAGGCCACACTTGCAAAGAAAGAGCAAAGATGCAAGTTCTACACGAGAACGGAATCCCAGCCCTTCCACCCAGCTCTGGGACAGAAGTCTTGCTCCCAGCAGCTCCGCAGAGGCTCCAGCACAGGAGCCCGCTCTGCCAGGTGGATCTGTGGCCTGTTACCCAGCAGCGGCCACATCCTGCGCCCCTGCCCTGACGTCTGGGTCTGGCTGTGGAGGCCCTGAGGCTGCCGCTGATGGGGGCTGCTCTGCTCTTTCCAGGACTGCTTTGCGTGTGTCGAGAGGGGGCCACCATCACCTGCCAGGAGATGGGCTGCGACCGCAGGTTCCATCTCCCTTGCGCCGTGGAGGGTGAATGTGTCACTCATTACCTCCCGCAGCTCAGGTACCTCCTCTCCCCTCCTCGCCGTCACCAAGGAGGGGCCCAGAACTTCTCATCTCTTCCCCCAGATCCTCAGAGTCACAGAAATCATTTAGGTTGGAGAAGGCCCTAAAGGTCATTGAGTCCAACCGTTAAGCTAAGACTGCCAAGTTTACCAGGAAACCATGTCCCTAAGCTGGCCCTTGACTCTGCACCTGCAGGTGGAGCAGCCATCCCGGTGACCTGGGTGCCAAGGGCTCGGGTCCCTGACTGTCCTTCACAGCAAGCCCTGTGATGCAGTGTCCATGTCACAGTGGGGGGGGTGTGGCCGAGGGTGCCCCTGCCTGCGTTTGGGGCACACGCAGGCCAGCGGTGCTGATGTCACAGAGGCCACTGTGACCGGTGGCGAGGGCAGGCCTATAAAAAAGGGAACGCTGGGCACAGCGCATCACTGCGACCTGGTGAGGTATGGGGAGTAGAGGGCAGGGACAGGGCTCTCGGGGGGCTGCTGAGGGAGGAGGGGGCTCCACACCGCAGGGCTCTGGGCCTGTGCTGCAAGCTCACCCGTGTCTCTCTTCTCCCTCAGAGGTAGCAGAGGAGCATCTGGAGAAGACGCCCCAGCGTTGCTGGGACAGAGACTCTCCAAACGCCCACCTTTGATGTCTGACACCTCTGCAAGGAGGTGTAGGACACCCGACTCGATGGAGCAGGGTGAGAGCAAAGTCCCCCTCCTACAGCCTGGCAGAGGGACTCCTGAGCCTGTCAGGGTGGGACCGGGAGCATCGGCAGGGGGAGGCAGGAGCTCCAAAGCCACCCTGGGGGAGGGCCCCTCCTCTCCTTGGCAAGCAGGACCAGGGCTGGGCAGTGCACACCCTCCGGGACACCCATGCCTGCAGTGCCCTTTCCTCTCCAAGGCTTGCAGCCCTGCCCAGCAGCCAGATAGGTAGAGACAGAGCAGCCCTTGGGGGCAATCCCTCAGGGACGCATCCCTGGCCCCACAGAGGTGCTCGTTCTCAGTGGCATTTGCTCTCTCCTCTCCAGCATGTGTGCTGTGTCGCCAGGCAGAGGCAGACCCGAACATCTGCGGGCCAAAAGTGGTTACTCAAGGTTTCTGTGCCCATCTGTTTTGCCTGGTGAGTTCCTCTGGGGCTGGCTTCATCTTTGCAACACACCAGCCCTGACACATGCCCCTCATCAGCTCCTTGTCTCTTCTGCAGCTTTTGGCCAGTGAGCTTCATCGAGAAGACACTGAACAGGAAGAAGAGATAAGATTTTCCCGTACGGATATTCAACGTACAGTCGAGCAGGCAGCCCAGATGGTGAGGATCTGAGACGATCTGGGTGATTTGTGCCAGGAGAGGTTTGTGGGAGCTTAGCTCAGACGACAGGGACAGAATCCCAGCCCTTCCACCCAGCTTTGGGACAGAAGTCTTGCTCCCAGCAGCTCCACAGAGGCTCCAGCACAGGAGCCCGCTCTGCCAGGTGGATTTGTGGTCTGCGACCCAGCAGTGGCCACGTTCTGCGCCCTGTCCCGAGGTGTCGGTCTGGCTGTGGAGGCCCTGAGGCTGCCGCTGATGGGGGCTGCTCTGCTCTTTCCAGGATTGCTTCGTGTGTGGCGAGAGGGGGGCCACCATCACCTGCCAGGAGGTGGGCTGCGACCGCAGGTTCCATCTCCCCTGTGCCGTGGAGGGTGAATGTGTCACCCGTTATCTCCTGCCGTCCAGGTACCTCCTCTCCCCTCCTCACCGTCACCAGGGAATGACCCAGCGCTTCTCATCTCACCCATCCCTTCCCTCTTCCCCCAGATCCTTCTGCCAGGAGCACCGCCCACAGCAGCAAGATCTGGTGGCTCCAGAGGGCACCGTCTGCCTCATCTGCATGGACCCTGTTGAAGGCAGAACCACCTATGGGACCATGGTGTGCCCAGCATGCAGAACCACCTGGTTCCACAGGGCCTGCATCCGGGTAGGAGCTGTTCTCTTGCTCTGGGCATGGCAGGCTCTCAGCAGTCGCAGAGCCTCACTCGCGCTCTTTATGTTTCTCCTGCAGGAACAGGCTATGCATTCTGGAATTCTGTGCTTACAGTGCCCTCTGTGTAGAAATCGGTATGAGTTTCTTCTGGAAATGATAAACATGGGGATCCAAATCCCCTTCAGGTTAGTGTCCTCCTGGCCAACACTGGCCCTCTGCTGTCCCCTCAGTCTGGGCTTTAGCTCCATGGAGGAGTTGGAAATAGGGTGTGGGGGGAAGAGCGGGGAGGCCCCACATATGCCTTATGCTGAGGCAGCAGGGGCTCATCAATTTTCCTTTCTCCACCAGAGAACCGTCCTGGGAAGACAACGATGCATACGCAGAACTGCTCCGGAGGCACAGCCTCTGCGATGCCAGGGAGTGCCTTTGTCCAGGAGGCAGGCGGGTGGCAGAGCCAGACGGGTAAGTTGCCAAAGCTGCACCGCGGGGCTCCGCACGGGATCTCTGTCTCAGCAAGGGCTTGAAGCAGAAGGGATGAAGAGGAGAGCTCTGCTGGGCAATCCCGTGCTGTGGGCGCTCCATCCTCAGAGACATGAACCCATTTCTTTCCCCAGGCCCTGGCAGCTGTTCCTGTGCTGCTCCTGTGCTGCTGAGGGCACACACAGATGCTGCTCCAACTTGGGGAACAGGCGTGAGGCCAGATGGGAGTGTGACAGCTGTGCTGGCCTGGGCACCTGTAAGTGTCAAAGCACCTGGGTGCTCCTGGGCTGGGGCCAGGGGCCAGGCAAGGCCTGGCAGTGGGTGCCTGGTGTGGGCTTGGCAGAGTCTGTCTGCTCCAGGAGGGCTGGGGCACCGCTCAGGCCTACGCTGCCCCAGGCCTGGGAGCCAAGCCCTTAACCTTCCTGCTTCCCCTTGCAGCCTCCAGTGCCAGATTAAAGCTTACCGGTCCCAGCACTGTCAGCCCAGCAGCATCATGGCAGTCTCCTGGATCTCTGGAAGTGGAGTCCAGCAGACCCAGCACCAGGAGCCAGGCAGCAGCGGGGCAAACTCTGGGACCTGAGGCACAGGAGACCAGCAGCCCAAGCAGTGTCAGACAGATGCCATCAGGGCCATGCCACGATTTCCCAGTGTGGGAGGCCAGCAGCCGTTCCAGCTCCTCTGGGCCCGACCAACGGCGACACCAAACCCGGGACAACCAAGAGACCCAGATAGCAGACACACGGAACAGAGGAGAGCGGGAGAGAAGCCGAGCGTCAGCAACATGTGCTGCGAGCAGCACCCGCAGACAGGCGGTGCCAGAACTCTCACAATGCTCCCCATCAGGTGGGACCCGCAGCCGAAGCACCACCAGGCAGCAGCCATCGGCAGCATCCTGTGGCTCTGCACCACTGCAAAGAAGCAGGAGCAACAGACCCAGTGGGCCCGTGTGGGTGCGACACCGTTCCCGCTTGCAGCGTCGCGCCCAGGCTCCCTACGCACGGCCCAGAAGATGCTCCCAGGGGAGTCGCACACCAGCAGCTCGAGCTGGGAGGAGCCCCCGCAGACAGGCTGCAGACAGGCTGTCCCAGTGCGAGCCAGCACGTGCGAGCCACAGCCGCAGCACCACCAGACAGCGGCCATCAGCATCATCCCGTGGCTCCAGAGCACGCCAAATGGAAAGCGCCTCAAGATCCAGCGGGCCCGTGCGGGTGCGAGACCGTTCCCGCTTGCAGCGTCGCGCCCAGGCTCCCTACGCACGGCCCAGAAGATGCTCCCAGAGGAGGAGTCGCACACCAGCAGCTCGAGCTGGGAGGAGCCCCCGCAGACAGGCTGCAGACAGGCTGTCCCAGTGCTCACCCGCACGTGCGAGCCGCAGCCGCAGCACCACCAGACAGCGGCCATCAGCATCATCCCGTGGCTCCAGAGCACGCCAAAGAGAAAGCGCCTCAAGGTCCACCGGGCTCGTGCGGATGCGAGACCCTTCCCGCTTGCAGCATCAGGCCCAAGCTCCCAGCACACGGCGCAAAAGACGCCGTCAGAGCAGCCACACGCCAGCACCACGTGCAAAGAGGTGCACGCTCAGACAGGCTGTGTCGGGGCTATCCCAGCGCTCCCCAACCCATGCTAGCAGCTGCTGCAGCAGTGACAGTCAGGAGTCATCAGGGAGCAGCAGCTCCAGCACTGACAGCCAGGAGGCATGACAGCCATGCCACAGTTCCCTGGCACCAGACACTGGCACTGCAACAATCGGGCCATGTCACGGCTCCCCAGCGTGCTCCCAGTTGAAGCGTCGCACCCAAACTGCCTACACGTGGCCCAGAAGGCAGCAGGAGAGAAGCCAGCAGCCGCCACCATGTGGTAAAAGGAGCACCCAGAGCCAGGCAGTGAGAGGCTGTCCCAGGGCTCATCAACACCTGAGACCAGCAGCCCCAGCACCAGCAGGCTGTGGCCATTGGCGGCATCTTCTGGCTCCACAGCACTGGAAAGCGGCAGCAGCCCTGTGGCGTTTCACGACACGGACTCCAGTTGATGCAGAGACTCAACTCCTCGTTTATTACCGCCAAGCCCTTTTTATCCCCTTGTTCAGTGCTTTCCCTACCTGCACATACATACAAGGTTCAAAACAAACATTCCTAATACAATTTTTTCACTCGTGCTCCTAGCCTAGCAAATAAACACTTTAAGAACAGTTAGCCTTCTGCACCAACAATTGGTTTTGAACTACATAAAGAAAATACAGATACATATCCATTTTTACAATCTTAATCATTCAGTTTAGGACCATAGAATCCTACAATAGTGCTGAGAAAGTTGGGGCTGTTCAGCCTGGGGAAGAGGAGGCCGTGTGGAGACCTCATAGCAGCCTTCCAGTATCTGAAGGGGACCTATAGGGATGCTGGGGAGGGACTCTTCATTAGGGACTGTAGTGATAGGACAAGGGGTAACGGGTTAAAACTTAAACAGGGGAAGTTTAGATAGGATATAAGGAGGCAATTCTTTCCTGTTAGGGTGGTGAGGCACTGGAACAGGTTGCCCAGGGAATTTGAGAATGCTCCCTCTCTGGTGGTGTTCAAGAGCAGGTTGGGTGAGGCCTTGGGTGATATTGTTTAGTGAGAGGTGTCCCTGCCCGTGGCAGGGGGGCTGGAACTTGGTGATCTTAAGGTCCTTTCCATCCCTAACTATTGTAGGATTCTATGGTCCTAAACTGAATGATTAAGATTGTAAAAATGGATATGTATCTGTATTTTCTTTATGTAGTTCAAAACCAATTGTTGGTGCAGAAGGCTAACTGTTCTTAAAGTGTTTATTTGCTAGGCTAGGAGCACGAGTGAAAAAATTGTATTAGGAATGTTTGTTTTGAACCTTGTATGTATGTGCAGGTAGGGAAAGCACTGAACAAGGGGATAAAAAGGGCTTGGCGGTAATAAACGAGGAGTTGAGTCTCTGCATCAACTGGAGTCCGTGTCGTGAAACGCCACAGGGCTGCTGCCGCTTTCCAGTGCTGTGGAGCCAGAAGATGCCGCCAATGGCCACAGCCTGCTGGTGCTGGGGCTGCTGGTCTCAGGTGTTGATGAGCCCTGGGACAGCCTCTCACTGCCTGGCTCTGGGTGCTCCTTTTACCACATGGTGGCGGCTGCTGGCTTCTCTCCTGCTGCCTTCTGGGCCACGTGTAGGCAGTTTGGGTGCGACGCTTCAACTGGGAGCACGCTGGGGAGCCGTGACATGGCCCGATTGTTGCAGTGCCAGTGTCTGGTGCCAGGGAACTGTGGCATGGCTGTCATGCCTCCTGGCTGTCAGTGCTGGAGCTGCTGCTCCCTGATGACTCCTGACTGTCACTGCTGCAGCAGCTGCTAGCATGGGTTGGGGAGCGCTGGGATAGCCCCGACACAGCCTGTCTGAGCGTGCACCTCTTTGCACGTGGTGCTGGCGTGTGGCTGCTCTGACGGCGTCTTTTGCGCCGTGTGCTGGGAGCTTGGGCCTGATGCTGTAAGCGGGAAGGGTCTCGCACCCGCACGAGCCCGGTGGACCTTGAGGCGCTTTCTCTTTGGCGTGCTCTGGAGCCACGGGATGATGCTGATGGCCGCTGTCTGGTGGTGCTGCGGCTGCGGCTCGCACGTGCGGGTGAGCACTGGGACAGCCTGTCTGCAGCCTGTCTGCGGGGGCTCCTCCCAGCTCGAGCTGCTGGTGTGCGACTCCTCCTCTGGGAGCATCTTCTGGGCCGTGCGTAGGGAGCCTGGGCGCGACGCTGCAAGCGGGAACGGTCTCGCACCCGCACGGGCCCGCTGGATCTTGAGGCGCTTTCCATTTGGCGTGCTCTGGAGCCACGGGATGATGCTGATGGCCGCTGTCTGGTGGTGCTGCGGCTGTGGCTCGCACGTGCTGGCTCGCACTGGGACAGCCTGTCTGCAGCCTGTCTGCGGGGGCTCCTCCCAGCTCGAGCTGCTGGTGTGCGACTCCCCTGGGAGCATCTTCTGGGCCGTGCGTAGGGAGTCTGGGCGCGACGCTGCAAGCGGGAACGGTGTCGCACCCACACGGGCCCACTGGGTCTGTTGCTCCTGCTTCTTTGCAGTGGTGCAGAGCCACAGGATGCTGCCGATGGCTGCTGCCTGGTGGTGCTTCGGCTGCGGGTCCCACCTGATGGGGAGCATTGTGAGAGTTCTGGCACCGCCTGTCTGCGGGTGCTGCTCGCAGCACATGTTGCTGACGCTCGGCTTCTCTCCCGCTCTCCTCTGTTCCGTGTGTCTGCTATCTGGGTCTCTTGGTTGTCCCGGGTTTGGTGTCGCCGTTGGTCGGGCCCAGAGGAGCTGGAACGGCTGCTGGCCTCCCACACTGGGAAATCGTGGCATGGCCCTGATGGCATCTGTCTGACACTGCTTGGGCTGCTGGTCTCCTGTGCCTCAGGTCCCAGAGTTTGCCCCGCTGCTGCCTGGCTCCTGGTGCTGGGTCTGCTGGACTCCACTTCCAGAGATCCAGGAGACTGCCATGATGCTGCTGGGCTGACAGTGCTGGGACCGGTAAGCTTTAATCTGGCACTGGAGGCTGCAAGGGGAAGCAGGAAGGTTAAGGGCTTGGCTCCCAGGCCTGGGGCAGCGTAGGCCTGAGCGGTGCCCCAGCCCTCCTGGAGCAGACAGACTCTGCCAAGCCCACACCAGGCACCCACTGCCAGGCCTTGCCTGGCCCCTGGCCCCAGCCCAGGAGCACCCAGGTGCTTTGACACTTACAGGTGCCCAGGCCAGCACAGCTGTCACACTCCCATCTGGCCTCACGCCTGTTCCCCAAGTTGGAGCAGCATCTGTGTGTGCCCTCAGCAGCACAGGAGCAGCACAGGAACAGCTGCCAGGGCCTGGGGAAAGAAATGGGTTCATGTCTCTGAGGATGGAGCGCCCACAGCACGGGATTGCCCAGCAGAGCTCTCCTCTTCATCCCTTCTGCTTCAAGCCCTTGCTGAGACAGAGATCCCGTGCGGAGCCCCGCGGTGCAGCTTTGGCAACTTACCCGTCTGGCTCTGCCACCCGCCTGCCTCCTGGACAAAGGCACTCCCTGGCATCGCAGAGGCTGTGCCTCCGGAGCAGTTCTGCGTATGCATCGTTGTCTTCCCAGGACGGTTCTCTGGTGGAGAAAGGAAAATTGATGAGCCCCTGCTGCCTCAGCATAAGGCATATGTGGGGCCTCCCCGCTCTTCCCCCCACACCCTATTTCCAACTCCTCCATGGAGCTAAAGCCCAGACTGAGGGGACAGCAGAGGGCCAGTGTTGGCCAGGAGGACACTAACCTGAAGGGGATTTGGATCCCCATGTTTATCATTTCCAGAAGAAACTCATACCGATTTCTACACAGAGGGCACTGTAAGCACAGAATTCCAGAATGCATAGCCTGTTCCTGCAGGAGAAACATAAAGAGCGCGAGTGAGGCTCTGCGACTGCTGAGAGCCTGCCATGCCCAGAGCAAGAGAACAGCTCCTACCCGGATGCAGGCCCTGTGGAACCAGGTGGTTCTGCATGCTGGGCACACCATGGTCCCATAGGTGGTTCTGCCTTCAACAGGGTCCATGCAGATGAGGCAGACGGTGCCCTCTGGAGCCACCAGATCTTGCTGCTGTGGGCGGTGCTCCTGGCAGAAGGATCTGGGGGAAGAGGGAAGGGATGGGTGAGATGAGAAGCGCTGGGTCATTCCCTGGTGACGGTGAGGAGGGGAGAGGAGGTACCTGGACGGCAGGAGATAACGGGTGACACATTCACCCTCCACGGCACAGGGGAGATGGAACCTGCGGTCGCAGCCCACCTCCTGGCAAGTGATGGTGGCCCCCCTCTCGCCACAGACGAAGCAATCCTGGAAAGAGCAGAGCAGCCCCCATCAGCGGCAGCCTCAGGGCCTCCACAGCCAGACCGACACCTCGGGACAGGGCGCAGAACGTGGCCACTGCTGGGTCGCAGACCACAAATCCACCTGGCAGAGCGGGCTCCTGTGCTGGAGCCTCTGTGGAGCTGCTGGGAGCAAGACTTCTGTCCCAAAGCTGGGTGGAAGGGCTGGGATTCTGTCCCTGTCGTCTGAGCTAAGCTCCCACAAACCTCTCCTGGCACAAATCACCCAGATCGTCTCAGATCCTCACCATCTGGGCTGCCTGCTCGACTGTACGTTGAATATCCGTACGGGAAAATCTTATCTCTTCTTCCTGTTCAGTGTCTTCTCGATGAAGCTCACTGGCCAAAAGCTGCAGAAGAGACAAGGAGCTGATGAGGGGCATGTGTCAGGGCTGGTGTGTTGCAAAGATGAAGCCAGCCCCAGAGGAACTCACCAGGCAAAACAGATGGGCACAGAAACCTTGAGTAACCACTTTTGGCCCGCAGATGTTCGGGTCTGCCTCTGCCTGGCGACACAGCACACATGCTGGAGAGGAGAGAGCAAATGCCACTGAGAACGAGCACCTCTGTGGGGCCAGGGATGCGTCCCTGAGGGATTGCCCCCAAGGGCTGCTCTGTCTCTACCTATCTGGCTGCTGGGCAGGGCTGCAAGCCTTGGAGAGGAAAGGGCACTGCAGGCATGGGTGTCCCGGAGGGTGTGCACTGCCCAGCCCTGGTCCTGCTTGCCAAGGAGAGGAGGGGCCCTCCCCCAGGGTGGCTTTGGAGCTCCTGCCTCCCCCTGCCGATGCTCCCGGTCCCACCCTGACAGGCTCAGGAGTCCCTCTGCCAGGCTGTAGGAGGGGGACTTTGCTCTCACCCTGCTCCATCGAGTCGGGTGTCCTACACCTCCTTGCAGAGGTGTCAGACATCAAAGGTGGGCGTTTGGAGAGTCTCTGTCCCAGCAACGCTGGGGCGTCTTCTCCAGATGCTCCTCTGCTACCTCTGAGGGAGAAGAGAGACACGGGTGAGCTTGCAGCACAGGCCCAGAGCCCTGCGGTGTGGAGCCCCCTCCTCCCTCAGCAGCCCCCCGAGAGCCCTGTCCCTGCCCTCTACTCCCCATACCTCACCAGGTCGCAGTGATGCGCTGTGCCCAGCGTTCCCTTTTTTATAGGCCTGCCCTCGCCACCGGTCACAGTGGCCTCTGTGACATCAGCACCGCTGGCCTGCGTGTGCCCCAAACGCAGGCAGGGGCACCCTCGGCCACACCCCCCCCACTGTGACATGGACACTGCATCACAGGGCTTGCTGTGAAGGACAGTCAGGGACCCGAGCCCTTGGCACCCAGGTCACCGGGATGGCTGCTCCACCTGCAGGTGCAGAGTCAAGGGCCAGCTTAGGGACATGGTTTCCTGGTAAACTTGGCAGTCTTAGCTTAACGGTTGGACTCAATGACCTTTAGGGCCTTCTCCAACCTAAATGATTTCTGTGACTCTGAGGATCTGGGGGAAGAGATGAGAAGTTCTGGGCCCCTCCTTGGTGACGGCGAGGAGGGGAGAGGAGGTACCTGAGCTGCGGGAGGTAATGAGTGACACATTCACCCTCCTGGCAGGTGATGGTGGCCCCCTCTCGACACACGCAAAGCAGTCCTGGAAAGAGCAGAGCAGCCCCCATCAGCGGCAGCCTCAGGGCCTCCACAGCCAGACCCAGACGTCAGGGCAGGGGCGCAGGATGTGGCCGCTGCTGGGTAACAGGCCACAGATCCACCTGGCAGAGCGGGCTCCTGTGCTGGAGCCTCTGCGGAGCTGCTGGGAGCAAGACTTCTGTCCCAGAGCTGGGTGGAAGGGCTGGGATTCCGTTCTCGTGTAGAACTTGCATCTTTGCTCTTTCTTTGCAAGTGTGGCCTG
>NW_026913154.1:5000-6456 GCF_034315485.1 Pezoporus occidentalis
AATACTATATATATATATATATAGGAAAACACAGTAAACGTAACAAAGTGAGCAAAATAAAGCATGTTCAAGAGCATTCTAATGACCCACAGAGGTTCTCAACCCTAACCCTAACCCTAACCCTAACCCTAACCCTAACCCTAACCCTAACCCATTTCTCCCCTGTAACTGTAACAAAGTGAGTGTAATACTATATGTATATATATATACAGGAAAACAGAGGAAACGTAACAAAGTGAGCAAAATAAAGCATGTTCAAGAGCATTCTAATGACCCACAGAGGTTCTCAACCCTAACCCTAACCCTAACCCTAACCCTAACCTAACCCTAACCCTAACCCATTTCTCCCCTGTAACTGTAACAAAGTGAGTGTAATACTATATGTATATATATATACAGGAAAACAGAGGAAACGTAACAAAGTGATCAAAATAAAGCATGTTCAAGAGCATTCTAATGACCCACAGAGGTTCTCAACCCTAACCCTAACCCTAACCCTAACCCTAACCGTAAACCTAACCCTACCCATTTCTCCCCTGTAACTGTAACAAAGCGAGTGTAATACTATATATATAGATATATAGGAAAACACAGTAAACGTAACAAAGTGAGCAAAATAAAGTATGTTCAAGAGCATTCTAATGACCCACAGAGGTTCTCAACCCTAACCCTAACCCTAACCCTAACACTAACCCTAACCCATTTCTCCCCTGTAACTGTAACAAAGTGAGTGTAAGACTATATCTATATATATATAGGAAAACACAGTAAATGTAACAAAGTGAGCAAAATAAAGCATGTTCAAGAGCATTCTAATGACCCACAGAGGTCAACCCTAACCCTAACCCTAACCCTAACCCTAACCCCCTAACCCTAACCCTAACCCATTTCTCCCCTGTAACTGTAACAAAGTGAGTGTAATACTATATGTATATATATATACAGGAAAACAGAGGAAACGTAACAAAGTGATCAAAATAAAGCATGTTCAAGAGCATTCTAATGACCCACAGAGGTTCTCAACCCTAACCCTAACCCTAACCCTAACCCTAACCGTAAACCTAACCCTACCCCATTTCTCCCCTCTAACTGTAACAAAGCGAGTGTAATACTATATATCTAGATATATAGGAAAACACAGTAAACGTAACAAAGTGAGCAAAATAAAGTATGTTCAAGAGCATTCTAATGACCCACAGAGGTTCTCAACCCCAACCCTAACCCTAACCCTAACCCTAACCCTAACCCATTTCTCCCCTGTAACTGTAACAAAGTGAGTGCAACACTATATATATAGATATATAGGAAAACACAGTAAATGTAACAAAGTGAGCAAAATAAAGCATGTTCAAGAGCATTCTAACGACCCACAGAGGTACTCAACCCTAACCCTAACCCTAACCCTAACACTAACCCTAACCCATTTCTCCCCTGTAACTGTAAAAAAGTGAGTGTA
>NW_026913155.1:0-14623 GCF_034315485.1 Pezoporus occidentalis
AAAATGAGGGATTGGTCCCTAAAACGAGGGATTTTGACCCCAAAATGAGGGATTTGGTCCTAAAAATGAGCTTTTCCCGCAAAGAAAAGAGGGCTTGGACCCCAAAGTGAGCTTTTTGTCCTCAAAATGAGAGGTTAGACCCAAGAAATGAAGGTTTCGACCTCCAAAATGAAGGCCTTTGACCCAAAAAGGAGGCATTTCAACCCCAAAATGAGCAATTTGGGGTTTATAGCCTAAAAATGCAGGGGTTTAGCCCCAAAGACCTAAAATGGGGGTTTGGTACCCAAAACCACGCTCTAGACCCTCACAATGTGGGGTTTTGAGGCAGCAAGCAGAGGTTTAGACCCTAAAAAGAGGAGGTTTGGGCTCCAAAAGGAGGGATTTGGGCCCAAAAAGGAGGGTTTAGAGCCAAAAAAGGAGGGTTTAGAGCCCCAAAATGTGGGGGTTTACCTTAAAAAGGGGGGATGGACCCCAAAAATGAGGGTTTAGGCCCTAAAACTGAGGGTTGATAGGGTAAAAAGTGCATTTTTTACCCTAAAACGGGGTTTAGAGCCTTAAAATAAGAGGTTTGAGCGTTCAAATTGGGGGTTGAGCCCTGAAAATGGGGGTTTGGACCCAAAAGTGAGGGTTTGGAGCCTAAAACCGCACCGTTTTACCCCAAAATATGAGTTGAGAGCCTAAAAATCAGGTTTTGGAGGCAAAATCGAGGCTTGGGGGTATTAAAAATGGGGGGTTTGGACCCAAAAAAAGGGGGTTTTGACCCAAAAAAGCAGGTTTCGGCCTCAGAATTGACATGGGGCCACATGACCTAGGGTGACACGTGTGCTCTAGTACATGTATGACGTAGCGTGACACCTGACACGTCACATGACGCCTGTGACACGTATGACACACGTGACATGTAACATGGGGCCCACGTAACGCACGTGCGGGTCCTCCCGGCCGCCAGGGGGCGGAGACTGGAGGGGGGGGTGGGAGGGGCTTAGAGCGAGGGGCGGGGCTTAGAGGGGGCGTGGCCCGCGTGAGACCGCCCCATCGCCTTTTAAGGCCGCCACGTGGTGACGTCACCCCCCCGTTGCCATGGTGATGGGGAAGCGGTGGGAAACAGCCCCGCCTCCCCCCTGGGGGGGGGGGGGGGAGCTCTTAAAGGGGCAATGGACCCCCTTTAGTGGGGCGTATGTGGGGTGTATGGGGTGTATGTGGGGTGTATGGGGTGTATGTGGAGTGTATGGGGTGTATATGGGGTGTATGGGGTGTATGTGGGGTGTATATGGGGTGCATATGGGGTGTATGGAGTGTATGTGGAGTGTATGGGGTGTATTTGGGGTGTAGGGGGTGTATGTGGGGTGTGTGGGGTGTATGTGGGGTGTATGTGGGGTCTGTGGGGTGTGTATGGGGTGTATGTGAGGTCTGTGAGGTGTATTTGGGGTGTATGGGGTGGATATCGAATACATGGGGTGTATGTGGGGTGTGTATGGTGTGTATATGGGGTCTATGTGGGGTGTGTATGGGGTGTATGGGGTGTATATGGGGTGTATGTGGGGTGTATATGGTGTGTATATGGGGTATATATGGGGTATATATGGGGTGTATATGGGGTGTATATGGGATATATGTGGAGTATATGTGGGGCGTATGTGGGGTCTGTGGGGTGTATTTGGGGTGTATGGGGTGTATATGGTATGTATGGGGTGGATATCGAGTACATGGGGTATATATGGGGTGTATGTGGGGTGTATATAGGGTCTATGTGGGGTGTGTATGGCATGTATATGGGGTATATGGGGTGTGTATGGGGTATATGGGGTGTGTATGGGGTGTATATGGGGTGTATGGGGTGTATATGGGGTGTATGTGGGGTGTATATGGGGTATATATGGGGTGTATATGGGGTGTATGTGGGATCTATATGGAGTGTATATGGGGTGTATGGGGTGTATATGGGGTGTATGTGGGGTGTATGTGGGGTGTATATGGGGTATATATGGGGAGTATATGGTGTGTATGTGGGGTCTATATGGGGTGTATATGGGGTTTATGCGTGTGTAGGGGGGTGTATTGGGGTGTATGGGGTTTATATGGGGTGTATGTGTGTGTAGGGGGGTGTATATGGGGTGTATGGGTATATATGGGGTGTATGTGGGTGTACATGGGGTGTATTTGTGGTGTGTGGGTATACATGGGGTGTATATGGGGTGTATGGATATATATGGGGTGTATATGGGGTGTATGTGGGTATACATGGGGTGTATATGGGTATATAGGGGGTGTATATAGGGTGTATGTGGGTACACATGGGGTGTATATGGGGTGAATATGTGGTATGTATGGGGTGTACGTGTGGTGTATACTGGGTGTATATGGAGTGTATGGGGGTCTATGTGGGGTGTGTATGGGGGTCTATGTGGGGTGTGTATGGGGGTCTATGGGGTGGGGGGGGGGTCTATGGGGTGTATGTGGGGTACAGCCCTGCCCCACACCGCAGGTACAACCAATGACAAGCGTTGACACTCACAATGTCTTTAATACAACGGGAGGAGGGGGACACCCGAACCCCCACCCCCCCAAACCCCACCTGTACCCAACAGCACCCTAACAACGCCCCCCAACCACCACCAAAGCACCCCCCACCACCAGCCCTGACCCCCAAACCCCCACCCTGACCCTGTGACACCCCACATTCATCCCCATGATACCCCTAAACCCCCCCAACACCCCAAAACCCAACAACACCCTCAAAACGACCCCCCCCAATCACAACCCGACCCACCGCAACACCCCACATCCTCCATCAGACCCATATGTGAGACCCCAAAACTCACCTGGACCCACACCACCCTGAAAAGAGCCCCCAAACCTACCCCAGGCACAACCCAACAGCCCTGGGGGGGTGTCGCTGTGGGGCTGTAGGTGACAGTGTCACCCAGCGGTGCCCCATAGGGCTGACACTCAGTGTCCCTCGTGGGGCTCACACTCAGTGGATGTGGGGTGGTCAATGCTGGCATCACAGTCGGTGTCCCCAGGGGGGTGACAGTCAACAGACACTGTCCTGGTGTCCTCAAGGGGGTGACAATGGGTGTCCCCCATAGGGTGACAATGGGTATCCTCAATAGGGTGACAATGGCTGTCCCCCATAGGGTGATAATCACCCACAGGGTGACAACTGGCGTCACAGTCAGTGCCCCCCATAGGGTGACAATGGGTATCCTCAATAGGGTGACAATCGGCGTCACAGTCGGTGCCCCCCATAGGGTGACAATGGGTATCCTCAATAGGGTGATAATCAGCATCACAGTCGGTGCTCCCCATAGGGTGACAATGGGTATCCTCAATAGGGTGACAATCGGCGTCACAGTCGGTGCCCCCCATAGGGTGACAATGGGTGTCCCCCATTGGGTGCCACTCGCTGTCCATGGCCATACCCCAGCCGTTGTCCTCGGGGGGTTCATGCCCCCACCACCAGAGCTGGAGCCGATTGTCCCCCCCCGGGGGGGGCCCTTCCTCTTCCTCCTCCTCCTCGTCACTGCCCCACGGCGCCGGGAACAGCCGCTGCCCCGAGGCCGTGGCCAACAACGGGAGCTCAGGGTGTAAACTGGGGGTGGGGGTGCCATGGGTTGGGGTGATCCCAACAACCCCAGGTACCCCCAGACCCACACATGTGCTCCCCCGGACCCAACAACAGCCTCACGGCAACAGCCGGACGCAACAGCCTGCCCCAAAGGGCGGCGCTTGGGGAGGGTGTGAGGGTGGTGCTGGGGGGAGATGGGGGTCGGGGTGTTGGGGGAGTGGGTCTCAGGGTGTTGTGTGGGGGGCTTGAGGTGTAATGGGGGGGGGTAGGGTGTTGGGGGGATATAGGGGTGTTGGGGGAGGGATTTAGGGTGTTGGGGGGATTTGGGGGGTTATGGGAGGGATTTAGGGTGTTGTGGGGAGAATTTACGGTGTTGGGGGGGCTATAGGGGTGTTGTGGGAGGGATTTAGGGTGTTATGGGGAGGATTTAGGGTGTTGTGTGGGCTATAGGGGTGATGTGAGAGGGATTTAGGGTGTTGCGGGGGGATTTAGAGTGTTATGGGGAGGATTTCGGGGGCTATGGGGGGCTATGGGGGTGTTGTGGGAAGTATTTGGGGTGTTGTGGGGAGATTCGGGGTGTTATGGGGAGAATTTACAGTGTTGGGGGGGCTACAGGGGTGTTGTGGCAGGGATTTAGGGTGTTGTGGGGGCCTATAGGGGTGTTGTGGGAGGGATTTAGGGTGTTGTGGGGTGTTATGGGGGGGGCTAAAGGGGTGTTGTAGGGAGGATTTAGGGTGTTGTGGGGGAATTTAGGGTGTTATGGGGAGGATTTGGGGGGCTATGGGGGGCTATGGGGGTGTTGTGGGAAGGATTTAGGGTGTTGTGGGGAGGATTTAGGGTGTTGTGGGGAGGATTTGGAGTGCTATGGGGGGCTATGGGGGTGTTGTGGGGAGGATTTAGGGTGTTGTGGGGAGAATTTAGGGTGTTGTGGGGAGGATTTAGGGTGTTGTGGGGAGGATTTAGGGCGTTGTGGGGAGGATTTAGGGTGTTGTGGGGAAGATTTAGGGTGCTGTGGGGAGGATTTAGGGTGTTGTGGGGAGGATTTAGGGTGTCGTGGGGAGGATTTGGGGGGCTATGGGGGGCTATGGGGGTGTTGTGGGAGGGATTTAGGGTGTTGTGGGGAGGATTTAGGGTGTTGTGGGGGGGATTTAGGGTGTTGTGGGAGGGATTTAGGGTGTTGTGGGGGGGATTTAGGGTGTTGTGGGGAGGATTTAGGGTGTTGTGGGGAGGATTTAGGGTGTTGTGGGGAGGATTTAGGGTGTTGTGGGAGGGATTTAGGGTGTTGTGGGGGTGTTCTGGTGTACGCGGGGCGCTGTTATGGGGCGTTGTTGCTATGGGGCGTCGCTATGGGGCGCTGCTGTTACCTGGTGCCGTTGATGCAGTCCCGCAGGGCCCTGAACCGCAGCAGTGGGGCCAGCAGTGGGGGGTCCCCCGGGTCCGGGGGGGTCCCCTCAGTGTCCCACAGGGTGACAAAGCCGCGGGTGTCACCGCTCACCAGGAACCGGCCCGACCTATGGGGGGGACACACAGCGGGCAATGGGGAGCCCCATAGATCCTATAGGGGCTATATAGGGGCTATAGGGGCTATAAAACCCTAGAGGGGCTATAGGGGCTATATAGGGGCGGTAGGAGCTATAAAGCCCTATAGGGGCTATATAGGAGCTATAGGGGCAATAAAGGGGCTATAGGAGCTAAAAAGCCCTATAGGGCCTTTAGGGGCTACATAGGGGCTGTAGGAGCTATAAAGCCCTATAGGGGCTATATAGTAGCTATATAGGGGCTATAGGAGCTATAAAGCCCTATACGGGCTATAGGGGCTATATAGGGACTATAGGATCTATAAAGCCCTATGGGAGCTATATGGGCTATAAAGCCCTATAGGGACTATAGGGGCTATATAGGGGCTATAGGAGCTATAAAGCCCTATAGGGGCTATAGGGGCTATATAGGGGCTACAGGAGCTATAAAGCCCTATAGAGGCTATATAGGTTCTATAGGGGCAATATAACCCTATAGGGGCTATAGGAGCTATATAGCCCTATAGGGAATACAGGAGCTATATAGGGACTATAGGAGCTATAAAGCCCTATAGAGGATCTAAAGGGGATATACAGGGGCTATATAGGGGCTATAGGAGCTATAAAGCCCTATAGGGGATCTATAGGGGATAGATAGGGGCTATAAAGCCCTATAGGGGATCTATAGGGGATCTATAGGGGCTATATAGGGGCTATAGGAGCTATAAAGCTCTATAGGGGCTACAGACGGTGTATAGGGCCTATAGGGGCTATATAGCCCTATAGGGACTACAGGAGCTATATAGCTCTATAGGGGCTATAGGGGCTATATGGTCCTATAGGGGCTATAAAGCCCTATAGGGGATCTATAGGGGATCTATAGGGGCTATATAGGGGCTATAGGAGCTATAAAGCTCTATGGGGCTACAGAAGGTGTATAGGGCCTATAGGGGCTATATAGCCCTATAGGGACTACAGGAGCTACATAGCTCTATAGGGGCTACAGGGGCTATATGGTCCTAGAGGGGTGGGTCACCTACGGGTCAAGGTCAAAGGTCACTCGCTGGTTGGTGGTCACGTGACGCTCCATGGCCAGCAGGGGGCGCTCCGGCAGCCGCAGGTCCCAGCACAGGATGTGGGTGTCCTGAGGGGGCGGGGCTAAGGTGAGGCCACGCCCCCCCTTGGCCACGCCCCCCTCACCCCCACCCCTTGATGGGCACTGCCCAATCACGAGGCTTCATCCCCTGGACACGCCCCAATATGGAGGCCACGCCCACAAAGAGGCTCCACCCACTCCTTTAAGCCCCTCCCTCTCAAGCCCCGCCCACCCTGCACCCCATTGGACAGCCCTGTAGACCACTCCCCATTCAACCCAACTCCTTTAAGCCCCTCCCACCCTAAGCAGCGCCCCTTAAGCCCCTCCCACCAATCAAACCCCATCCCTATAAGCACCTCCCATGCTCAAACCCCTCCCATTTAAACCCCTCCCACACCTAAACCCCACCCCTTTACCTCCTCCCACCTAAGCCACGCCCCAATCCTCCCACCTAAGCACCTCCCACCTTTAGCTCCTCCCACCTAAGTACCTTCACCAATCAAACCCCGCCCATTTAAACCCCTGCTAACCTTAGCCCCGCCCCTCCAGACCCTCCACCAATCAAACCCCTTCCCTATGATCGCCTCCCACCCTCAAGCCCCGCCCCTTTAAGCCCCTCCCACCTAAGCCCCTCCACCAAACCCCACCCCAATAACCCCTCCCACTTTCAATCCCCCCCACCCAAGCCCCGCCCCTCTCAACTCCTCAACCAATCAACGCCCGCCCCTTCTAAGCCCCTCCCACCCAAGCCCCGCCCCTCCAAGCCCCGCCCACCTTGCGCCCCCCCGCGTAGAGCCGGGTCCCGTCAGGGCTGAAGCGCAGGTGGGTGGGGGCCGCGGGGAGGCGGGGCCAGAGCGCCAAGGCCCCGCCCCCTTCCAGCGCGTACAGCCCCAGGCTCCGCCCATAGGAGCCGCAGGCGAACACCGGTTGGCTGGGGCTCACCGCCAGGCAGCCAATCAGCCCGCGCTGGCCCTGACCGCCCTCTGTGATTGGGAGAGCACAGGACACGACCAGTTACAGGCCACGCCCCCTCTAGGCTCCACCCCTTTCGCCTTCTCCCACATAAGGGCCCGCCCAATAAAGCCCCTCCCTCTTTAAGCCCCGCCCCTCCATTGTCCCCCCTTAAAGCCCGCCCCTTTAAGCTCCACCCCCTTTAAGCTCCACCTCCTTTCTATACCACCCTCTTTAAACGCCACCCTGCTTTACACCCGGTCCCTTTAAGCTCCGCCCCCTTTTAACCCTGCCCCTTTAAGCTCCACCCCCTTTAAGCCCTGTCCCTTTAAGCTCCACCCCCTTTAAGCCCCATCCCTTTAAGCTCCACCCCCTTTAAACACCATCCCCTTAAGCTCCACCCTTTTTAGATACCACCCTCTTTAAGCTCCACCCTCCTTTACACCCTGTCCCTTTAAGCTCCGCCCATTTAAACCCCGTCCCTTTAAGCCCCACCCCTTTAAGCTCCACCCCGTTTAAGCCCTGCCCCTTTAAGCTCCGCCCCTTTATACACCACCCTTTAAGCTCCGCCCCATACATTCCACCCCCTTTAAACCCCACCCCTTTCAGCCCCGCCCCGTTAAGCTCCACCCCCTTAAACCTCGCCCCTTTAAGCTCTGCCCCCTTTAAGCGCTGCCCCCTTTTGACACCATTTAAGCCCCGCCCCTTTAAGCTCCACCCCCTTAATCCCTTTAAGCTCCACCCCATATTCCACCCCCTTTAAACCCCGCTTCTTTAAGCCCCACCCCCTTTGATCCCGCCCCTTTAAGCTCCACCCTCTTTAAACCCCATCCCTTAAACCCCCACCCCATTTAAACCCTGCCCCTTTAAGCTCCGCCAACTTTAGACACCACCTTTGAGCTCCACCCCTTTAAACCCCGCCCCTTTAAGCTCCACCTCCTTTATACCCTGTTCCTTTAAGCTCCGCCCCCTTTAAACACCATCCCTTTCAGCTCCGCCCCTTAACCCCCACCTTTTAAACTCCACCCCCTTTAGATACCACCCTCTTTAAACTCCACCCTCCTTTACACCCTGCCCCATTAAGCTCCACCCCCTTTAAACCCTGCCCCTTTAAGCTCCACCCCTTTAAGCCCCGCCCCTTTAAGCTCCACCCCTTTAAACACCATTTCTTTAAGCTGAGCCCCTTTAAACCACCCCTTTAAGCCCCACCCCTTTAAAACCCATCCCTTTAAGCCCCGCCCCCTTTGCTCCCGCCCTTTTAAGCCCCACCCCTTTAAGCCCCGCTCCGCCCCCTTAAGCTCCGCCCTTTTTAAACCCCGTCCCTTTAACCTCTAACCTTTTTAAGCTCCGCCCCCCCCCTCTTTAAGCCCCGCCCCCTTAAGCCCCGCCCCTTTAAACCCCATTCCTTTAAGCTCCGCCCCTTTAAGCCCCGCCCCATTATGCTCCGCCCCTTCAAACCCCATCTCTTTAACCTCCACCCCCTTTAACCCTCGCCCCCTTAAGCTCCACCCCTTTAAGCTCCGCCCCCTTTAAACCCCATCCCTTTAAACCCCGCCCCCTTTAAACCCCGCCCCCTTAAGCTCAGCCCCCTTTAAACCCATCCCTTTAAGCCCCGCCCCTTTAAGCCCCGCCCCATTAACCCCGCCCCCTAAGCTCCACCCCTTTAAGCTCTGCCTCCTTTAAACCCCGTCCCTTTAAGCTCCACCCCCTTTAACCCTCGCCCCCTTAAGCTCCACCCCTTTAAGCTCCGCCCCTTCAAACCCCATCCCTTCAAACCCCGCCCCCTTTAAGCCCCGCCCCCTTTAAACCCCATCCCTTTAACCTCCACCCCCTTTAACCCTCGCCCCCTTAAGCTCCACCCCCTTAATCTCCACCCCTTCAAACCCCGTCCCTTCAAACCCCGCCCCCTTTAAGCCCCGCCCCCTAAGCTCCACCCCTTTAAGCCCCGCCTCCTTTAAACCCCGTCCCTTTAAGCTCCACCCCCTCAACCCCCACCCCTTGAACCTCCATCCCCTTTAAGCCCCGCCCCCTTAAGCTCCGCCCCATTAGGCACCACCCCTTTAAGCTCCGCCCCCTTACCCCCGCCCCTTGAACCTCCATCCCCTTTAAGCTCCGCCCCCTTAGGCTCCACCCCTTTAAGTTCCGCCCTTTTAAGCTCCGCCCCCTTACCCCCGCCCCTTGAACCTCCATCCCCTTTAAGCCCCGCCCATTTACCCCCCACCCCGTTCAAATCCCGCCCCCTTTAAGCCCCGCCCCCTTTAAGCCCCGCCCCCCTAAGCCCCGCCCCTCACGGCGCAGCGCCCGCTCCTGGTGGCTCCGCCCCGGCCGCTCCGTCGGGAAGATCCGCACGGAGCCGTCGCAGCCCCCGAGGAGCCGGGAACCATCGGGGGTGAAGGTCAGGGAGTGGGGGGCCACCGGCTCCTCCTGCCCCACACACACCCACAGGGACACACTGAGACCCATAGGGACCCATAGAGACCCACAGGGACCCACTGAGACCCATGGGGACCCATAGGGACACATAGAGACCCATAGGGACACATAGGGACCCATAGGGACACATAGGGACACATAGGGACACATAGGGACCATAGGGACACATAGGGACACATAGGGACCCATAGGGACACATAGGGACACATAGGGACACATAGGGACACATAGAGACCCATAGAGACCCATAGGGACACATAGGGACACATAGAGACCCATGGGACCCATAGGGACACATAGGGACACACTGAGACCCATGGGGACACATAGAGACCCATAGAGACCCATGGGGACCCATAGGGACCCATAGGGACCCATAGGGACCATAGGGACACATAGGGACCCATAGGGACACATAGGGACACATAGAGACCCATAGAGACCCATAGGGACACATAGGGACACATAGAGACCCATAGGGACACATAGGGACACATAGAGACCCATAGGGACACATAGGGACCCATAGAGACCCATAGGGACACATAGGGACACATAGGGACACATAGGGACCCATAGGGACACATAGGAACCATAGGGACCCATAGGGACACATAGGGACCCATAGGGACACATAGGGACCATAGGGATCCATAGGGACACATAGGGACACATAGGAACCATAGGGACCCATAGGGACCATAGGGACACATAGGGACCCACTGAGACCCACAGGGACCCACTGAGACCCATAGAGACTCATAGGGACCCATAGGGACACATAGGGACACATAGGGACTGTAGGGACCCATAGGGACCCATAGGGACCCACTGAGACCCATAGTGACCCATAGAAACACATAGGGACACATATGGACCATAGGGACCCATAGAGACCCCATAGAGACCCATAGAGACCCCATAGAGACCACATCGGGACCCATAGAAACCCATAGAGACACATAGAGACCCACAGGGACCCATAGAGACCACAGAGACCCCATAGAGACCCACAGGGACCCATAGAGACCCATACGGACCCCATGGAGACCCCATAGAGACCCATAGGGACCCATCGAAACCCATAGGGACCCATAGAGACCCATAGAGACCTCACAGTGACCCATAGAGACCCATAGACACCCCATAGAGACCCACAGAGACCATACAGAGACCCTCAGAGACCCACAGGGACCTATAGAGACTCACGAAGACCCACAGTGACCCACAGACATGGGTGGGGGAGCTCTGGGGGGTCGCTATGGGTCTCTATGGGGCTGCTATGGGGCGCTTGAAGGTTGCTATGGGCACTGGGGGTTTGCTATAGGTCTCTATGGGGCACTGGGGGGTAGCTATGGGGCACTTGGGGGTCTCTATGGGGCACTGGGGGGTCGCTATGGGGCACTTGGGGGTCGCTATGGGGCACTTGGGGGTCTCTATGGGGCACTGGGGGGTCGCTATGGGGCACTGAGGGGTCGCTATGGGGCACTGAGGGGTCGCTATGGGGCACTGAGGGGTCGCTATGGGGCACTGAGGGGTCGCTATGGGGCACTGAGGGGTTGATATGCGTCTCAATGGGTCGCTATGTGGCACTGGGGGGTCTCTATGGGGCACTTGGTTGCTATGGGACACTGGGGGGTTGCTATGGGTCTCTATGGGGCACTGGGGGGGTTGGTATGCAGCAGTGGGGGGTCGCTATAGGGGCACTGGGGGGTTGCTATGGGGCATTGGGGGGTCGCTATGGGGCACTTGGGTGTCGCTATGGGGCAGTGGGGGGTCGCTAAGGGGCACTTGGGGGTCGCTATGGGGCACTTGGGGGTCGCTATGGGGCACTTGGGGGTCACTATGGGGCAGTGGGGTGTCGCTATGGGGCACTTGGGGGTCACTATGGGGCACTTGGGGGTCGCTATGGGGCACTTGGGGGTCACTATGGGGCACTTGGGGGTCGCTATGGGGCACTTGGGGGTCGCTATGGGGCACTTGGGGGTCGCTATGGGGCAGTGGGGGGTCGCTATGGGGCACTTGGGGGTTGCTATGGGGCACTTGGGGGTCGCTATGGGGCACTTGGGGGTCGCTATGGGGCAGTGGGGGGTCACTATGGGGCACTTGGGGGTCGCTATGGGGCACTTGGGGGTCGCTATGGGGCTCACCAGGTGGTTGTAGGCACGGAAGGAGCCCCTCAGGGTCCCATCGAAGGCGTCCCAGAGGTGGACGGGGTTGTCCCGGCTGCTGGAGGCCACCCTGCCCAGTACAGACCAGTATGGACCAGTACGGACCAGTACGGACCAGTACGGACCAGTACGGACCAGTATAGAGCAGTATGGACCAGTATGGACCAGTATGGACCAGTACAGACCAGTACGGACCAGTATGGACCAGTATGGACCAGTAATGACCAGTATGGACCTGTACGGACCAGTATGGACCAGTATGGACCAGTACGGACCAGTAATGACCAGTATGGACCTGTACGGACCAGTATGGACCAGTATGGACCAGTACGGAGCAGTACAGAGCAGTACGGACCAGTATGGACCAGTATGGACCAGTATGGATCAGTATGGACCAGTACGGAGCAGTACGGAGCAGTATGGACCAGTACGGACCAGTACGGACCAGTACGGACCAGTACAGACCAGTACGGACCAGTACAGACCAGTACGGAGCAGTATGGACCAGTACAGACCAGTACGGACCAGTATGGACCAGTGTGGACTACTACAGCCCAGTGTAGACCAGTATGGACCCATATGGACCCCTATTGCCCCCATAGCCCCACTGCCCCCCATTGAACCCATAGCACCCCTTTGTCCCCCATAGCCCCCATTACCCCCATAGCCCCCATTGCCCCATAGCCCCCATTACCCCCACGGCCCCCATTGCCCCATAGCCCCATTGCCCCCATTGCCCACACAGCCCCCATTAACCCCATAGCCCCCATTGCCCCATAGCACCCATTACCCCAATTGCCCCCATTGCCCCCATAGCCCCATTACCCCATAGCCCCCATTGCCCCATAGCCCCCATAGCCCCCATTGCACCATAGCACCCATTACCCCAATTGCCCCCATTGCCCCCATAGCCCCCATTGCCCCATAACCCCCATAGCCCCCATTGCTCCCATTACCCCCATAGCCCCCATTGCCCCATAGCCCCCATTACCCCATAGCCCCCATTACCCCCATAGCCCCCATTAACCCCATTGCCCCATTACCCCATAGCCCCCATTACCCCATAGCCCCCATTACCCCCATTACCCCCATAGCCCCCATTACCCCCATAGCCCCCATTGCCCCCATAGCCCCCATTACCCCCACAGCCCCCATTAACCCCATTGCCCCATTACCCCATAGCCCCCATTACCCCCATAGCCCCCATTACCCCCACAGCCCCCATTACCCCCATAGCCCCCATTGCCCCATTACCCCCACAGCCCCCATTACCCCCCATAGCCCCCCATTGCCCCAATACCCCCATATAGCCCCCATTGCCCCCATTGCCCCATAGCCCCCATTGCCCCATAACCCCCATAGCCCCCATTGCTCCCATTACCCCCATAGCCCCCCATTGCCCCATAGCCCCCATAGCCCCCATTACCCCCATAGCCCCCATTGCCCCATTGCCCCACATTGCCCCCATTGCCCCATAGCCCCTATTACCCCCATAGCCCCCATTGCCCCATAGCCCCCATAGCCCCCATTGCCCCATAACCTCCATAGCCCCCATTACCCCCATTGCCCCATAGCCCCCATTACCCCCATAGCTCCCATTACCCCCATAGCCCCCATTACCCCATAGCCCCCATTGCCCCCATAGCCCCCATTACCCTCCCATAGCCCCCATTACCCCCATAGCCTCCATTACCCTCCCATAGCCCCCATTGCCCCCATAGCCCCCATTGCCTCCATTACTCCCACAGCCATTACCCCCATTACCCCCATTGCCCCATTGCCCCCATTCCCCCATTGCCCCCATTACCCCCATTGCCCCCATTGCCCCATAGCCCCCATTGCCCCATAGCCCCCCATTACCCCCATTGCCCCCATTGTCCCCATTACCCCCATAGCTCCCATTACCCCCATAGCCCCATTGCCCCATAGCCCCCATAGCCCCCATAACCCCCATAGCCCCCATTACCCCCATAGCCCCCATTACTCCCATAGCCCCCATTACCCCATAGCCCCCATTACCCCCATAGCCCCCATTGCCCCCATTGCCCCATAGCACCCACAGCCCCCATTACCCCCACAGCCCCCATTAGCCCCATTGCCCCATAGCCCCCATCACCCCATAGCACCCATTGCCCCATAGCACCCATAGCCCCCATTGCCCCATAGCACCCACAGGCAGGTCTGGGGCTCCCTGGAGTCCATGAGTGGGAACCAGGCGTAGTCGTAGATGGTGTCACCCTCGGGCACCCGCAGCGCCGGCTCCTGCACCCACACGGGGGGAGCGACAGGGACCCATAGAGACCCATAGGGACCCATAGGGACACATAGAGACCCATAGGGACCCATAGAGACCCATAGGGACCCATAGGGACACATAGAGACCCATAGGGACCCATAGAGACCCATAGGGACCCATAGAGACCCATAGGGACCCATAGGGACACATAGGGACCCATAGAGACCCATAGAGACCCATAGGGACACATAGGGACCCATAGGGACACATAGGGACACATAGGGACCCATAGAGACACATAGGGACCCATAGGGACACATAGGGACACATAGGGACCCATAGGGACCATAGGGACCCATAGGGATACATAGGGATACATAGGGACACATAGGGACCCCATAGGGACCCATAGGGACACATAGGGACCCATAGGGACACACAGGGACCCATAGGGACCATAGGGACCCATAGGGATCCATAGGGACACATAGGGACCCATAGAGAACATATGGACCCACAGGGACCCCATAGAGACCAGAGGGACCCATAGAGATCCTATAGGGACCCCCAGAGACCATAGGGACCCCACACACCCCACAGGGATCCATAGAAACCATAGGGACCCCAATAAAACCCATAGGGAAGCAACAG
>NW_026913156.1:0-14211 GCF_034315485.1 Pezoporus occidentalis
CCATTCATTCCCCCCCATTCACCCCCCCATTCCCCCACCCCCCATTCATTCCCCCCCCATTCACCCCCCCATTCACCCATCCCCCATTCATTCCCCCCCATTCACCCCCCCATTCCCCCACCCCCCATTCATCCCCCCCATTCACCCCCCCATTCACCCATCCCCCATTCATTCCCCCCCCATTCACACCCCCCCATTCACACACCCCCCATTCATTCCCCCCCATTCACCCCCCCATTCACCCATCCCCCATTCATTCCCCCCCCATTCACACACCCCCATTCACACACCCCCATTCATTCCCCCCCCATTCACCCCCCCATTCACTCCCCCCATTCACTCACCCACCCCCCCTTCATTCCCCCCCAATTCACCCCCCCCATTCACACACCCCCCATTCATTCCCCCCCCATTCACACCCCCCATTGACCCCCCCATTCACACCCCCCCAATTCATTCCCCCCCATTCACCCACCCCATTCACCCCCCCATTCACCCACCCCCCATTCATTCCCCCCCCATTCACACCCCGATTCACACCCCCCCATTCACACCCCCCATTCACACCCCCCCATTCACACACCCCCCATTCATTCCCCCCCATTCACCCCCCCATTCACTCCCCCCCATTCATTCCCCCCCCATTCACCCACCCCCCATTCATTCCCCCCCATTCACCCCCCCACCCCCCCATTCCCACCCCCCATTCATTCCCCCCCCATTCACACCCCCACCCCCCCATTCCCACCCCCCATTCATTCCCCCCCCATTCACCCACCCCCATTCATTCCCCCCCCATTCACCCCCCCATTCACCCACCCCCATTCATTCCCCCCCATTCATTCCCCCCCATTCACCCCCCCACCCCCCCATTCACCCACCTCCCATTCATTCCCCCCCATTCATTCCCCCCCATTCAACCCCCCCATTCATCCCCCCAATTCACACACCCCCCATTGCCCCCCCCCATTCACCCACCCCCCATTCACCCCCCCCACCCCCCCCCCTCCCCCCCCCGTTCCCACGCTCACCCCGCCACCTTGCAGTTCCCCGCCCCCCCCGGCCACGCCCGGCAGTGCCCGGGGTCCGCCAGGAGCCGCACGGGGCTCAGCGCCCCCCCCCCAAAGTAGGGCCCGGCGGGGCTGAGCACGGCGAACAACAGCGCCTGCGCGGGAGGGGAAACCCCCAGCGCCGCCTGCGGGGGGCGCCGCCGCCACATGGAACAGCCGGAACCGGGGGGGGGGACAGAGAGAGAGAGACACGTGTGCATACATGTACATACATACATACATGTGCTTACATACACACATGTACATACATGTACATACATGTACTTACATACATACATGTACATACGTGTACTTACATACATACATGTACATACATGTGCTTACATGGACATACATGGACATACATACATACATGTGCTTACATACATACATGTACATACATGGACTTACATACATACATGTACATACATGTACATACATGTGCTTACATACATACATGTACATACATGTGCTTACATGGACATACATGGACATACATACATACATGTGCTTACATACATACATGTACATACATGGACTTACATACATACATGTACATACATGTACATACATGTGCTTACATACATACGTGTACTTACATACATACATGTACATACATGTACATACATGTGCTTACATACATACGTGTACTTACATACATACATGTACATACATGGACTTACATACATACATGTACATACATGTACCTACATACATACATGTACATACATGTGCTTACATACATACATGTACATACGTGTGCTTACATGGACATACATGTACATACATACATACATGTACATACATGTGCATACATACATACATGTACATACATGTACTTACATGTGCTTACATACATACATGTACATACATGTACATACATACATGTACATACGTGTGCTTACATGCATACATGTACATACGTGTACTTACATACATACACGTACATACATGTACATACGTGTACTTACATGTACTTACATACATACATGTACATACGTGTACATAGATGTACTTACATACATACATGTACATATGTGTACTTACATACATACGTGTACATACATGGACTTACATGTACATACATGTACATACATACATGTACATACATGTGCTTACATACATACATGTACATACATGTGCTTACATACATACATGTACATACGGGTACTTACATACATACATGCAATACGTGTACATACATACATACATACATGTACATACATACATGTACATACATGTACTTACATACATACATGTACATACATGTACTTACATGAACTTACATACATACATGTACATACATGTACATACGTGTACTTACATACATACATGTAAATACGTGTGCTTACATACATGTACATACATGGACTTACATACATACATACATGTACTTACATGTACTTACATACATGTACTTACATGTACATACATACACTTACATGTACTTACATACATACATGTACTTACATGTACATACATGTACATACATACATACATGTAAATACATGTGCTTACATACATACATGTACATACATGTACATACATACACACATGTACATACATGTACATACATACACATACATACATACATACATGTACATACATGTACATACATACACACATGTACATACATGTACATACATACACGTACATACATACATGTACATACATGTACATACATACACACACACACACACACGGACCCCATAACCCTCCATAACCCTGACCCCATGGACCTCATATCCCCTCCATAGCCCTTCTCCATACCCCCCCATAACCCCACATAGCCCTGCCCCATAGTCCCCCATAGAGTCCCATAACCCCCCATAACCCTGCTCCATGGCCCCCATCACCCCCATAGCCCCCCCACATCCCCGCCCCATGGCCCCCATCACCCCCCATAGCCCCCCCATAGCCCTGCCCCATGGCCCCCATCATCCCCCATATCCCCGCCCCACATCCCCACCCCATGGCCCCCATCACCCCCATAACCCTGCCCCATAGCCCTGCCCCATGGCCCCCATCATCCCCCATAACCCTGCCCCACAGCCCTGCCCCATGGCCCCCATCACCCCCCATAGCCCCCCCCATAGCCCTGCCCCATGGCCCCCATCACCCCCCATAACCCCACCCCACATCCCCGCCCCACGGCCCCCATCACCCCCCATAACCCTGCCCCATAGCCCTGCCCCATGGCCCCCATCACCCCCCATAGCCCCGCCCCACATCCCCGCCCCACGGCCCCCATCACCCCCCATAGCCCCCCCATAGCCCTGCCCCATGGCCCCCATCACCCCCATAGCCCCCCCATAGCCCTGCCCCATGGCCCACATCATCCCCATAACCCTGCCCCATAGCCCTGCCCCATGGCCCCCATCACCCCCCATAGCCCCGCCCCACATCCCCGCCCCACGGCCCCCATCACCCCCCATAGCCCCCCCATAGCCCTGCCTCATGGCCCCCATCACCCCCCATAACCCTGCCCCACATCCCCACCACATGGTCCCCATCACCCCCATAACCCTGCCCCATAGCCCTGCCCCATGGCCCCCATCACCCCCCATAACCCTGCCCCATAGCCCTGCCCCATGGCCCCCATAACCCCCCATAGACCCCCCCATAGCCCTGCCCCATGGCCCCCATCACCCCCCATAACCCCCCCCACAGCCCTGCCCCATGGCCCCCATCACCCCCATAACCCCACCCCATAGCCCTACCCCATGGCCCCCATCACCCCCCATAGCCCCCCCCATAGCCCTGCCCCATGGCCCCCATAACCCCCCATAGACCCCCCACATCCCCGCCCCATGGCCCCCATCACCCCCCATAGCCCCCCCCAGCCCTGCCCCATGGCCCCCATCATCCCCCATATCCCCGCCCCACATCCCCACCCCATGGCCCCCATCACCCCCATAACCCTGCCCCATAGCCCTGCCCCATGGCCCCCATCACCCCCCATATCCCCGCCCCACATCCCCGCCCCACGGCCCCCCCCCACCTCTGTTCCCAGCATCACGGGCCGGATGTAGAGGCTGGCGCCGCCCCCCCGCGGGACCCACTCGCGCTCGACCCGCACGAGCGCCCGGATGCACTCCAGGAGCTCCCCCCGGTCAAAGGCCTGCGGGGGGGCAGGGGGCACTTGGGGGGCAGGGGGCACTTGAGGGTCACTTGGGGGGTCAGAGGGCACTTGGGGGGTCAGAGGGCACTTGGGGGTCAGGGGGCATTTGGGGGGCAGGGGGCACTTGGGGGGCAGGAAGCACTTGAGGGTCACTTGGGGGGTCAGAGGGCACTTGGGGGGCAAGGGGCAGTTGGGGTGCACGTGGGGGGCAGGGGGCACTTGGGGGGCAGGGGGCCACTTGGGGGGCTCGGGGGGGCAGGAGGCACTTGAGGGTCACTTGAGGGGTCAGAGGGCACTTGGGGGGCAGGGGGCACTTGGGGGGCAGGGGGCACTTGAGGGTCACTTGGGGGGTCAGAGGGCACTTGGGGGGCAGGGGGCACTTGACAGGCCCATGGGGGGCAGGGGCACTTGGGGGGCAGGGGGCACTTGGGGGGCAGGGGGCACTTGAGGGTCACTTGGGGGGTCAGAGGGCACTTGGGGGGCAGGGGGCACTTGGGGGGCACGTGGGGGGCAGGGGGCACTTGGGGGGCAGGGGGCACTTGAGGGTCACTTGAGGGGGTCAGAGGGCACTTGGGGGGCAGGGGGCACTTGGGGGGCAGGATGCACTTGAGGGTCACTTGGGGGGCAGGGGGCACTTGGGGGGCAGGAGGCACTTGGGGGGCAGGAGGCACTTGGCGGGCACGTGGGGGGCAGGGGGCACTTGAGGGTCACTTGGGGGGTCAGAGGGCACTTGGGGGGCAGGGGGCACTTGGGGGGCAGGAGGCACGTGTGGGTGTACGTGGACAGGGTGCACATGGGGGGCACGTGGGGTGCAGGGGGCACGTGAGGGGGCACAGGGCAAGCAGGGCTCACTTGGGGGGCAGGGGGCACTTGGGGGGCAGGGGGCACATGGGGAACATGTGGGGGGCAGGAGGCACTTGAGGGTCACTTGGGGGGCAGGGGGCATGTAGGGAGCAGGGAGCACGTGGGGCTCACTTAGGGGGCAGGAGGCACTTGAGGGTCACTTAGGGGGCAGGGGGCACGTGGAGGGCACTTGGGGGGCAGGAGGCACGTGAGGGTCACTTGTGGGGCAGGGGTCACTTGAGGGTCAAAGGGCAGGTGGGGGTCATGTGGGGGGGCAGGGGCCACTCAAGGGTCAAAGGTCACGTGAGGGTCAAGGAGCAATTGGGGGAGGGGCAGGGGTGAGGTTTGGGGAGAGGAAGGGTCAGGTGAGGGGTCAGGTGTGTGTGGGGGTCACGTGGGGGGGTCAGGTGGGGGGGTTCACGTGTCAGGGGTCGGGGGGGGTCAGGGGTCAGGTGGGGGGTCAGGGGTCAGGTGGGGGGGTCACGTGTCAGGGGTCAGGTAAGGGGGGGTCAGAGGTCAGGTGAGGGGGTTCAGGTGTCAGGGGTCAGGTGAGGGGGGTCACGTGAGGGGGGTCGGGGGTCAGGTGAGGGGGGTCAGAGGTCAGGTGGGGGGGGTCAGGTGAGGGGGTTCAGGTGTCAGGTGAGGAGGGTCACGTGAGGGGGGTCGGGGGTCAGGTGGGGGGGTTCATGTGTCAGGTGTTAGGTGGAGATCACGTGTCAGGGGTCGGGGGGGTCAGGGGTCAGGTGGGGGGGTCAGGTGAGGGGGTTCAGGTGTCAGGGGTCAGGTGAGGGGGGTCACGTGAGGGGGGTCGGGGGTCAGGTGGGGGGGTTCATGTGTCAGGGGTTAGGTGGGGGGGGGTCAGGGGTCAAGTGGAGGGGGAGTCAGGTGTCAGGGGGGGTCAGGGGTCAGGTGTCAGGGAGGTCAGGGGTCAGGTGGAGGGGGGGTCAGGGGTCAGGTGGAGGGGGGGTCAGGTGGAGGGGGGGGTGAGGTGTCAGGGGTCAGGTGGAGGGGGGTCAGGGGTCAGGTGGAGGGGGGGGTCAGGGGTCAGGTGGAGCAGGGGGTCAGGTGTCAGGGGGGTCAGGTGGAGGGGGGGGTCAGAGGTCAGGTGTGGGGGGGGTCAGGGGTCAGAGGTCACGCACGGGCAGGCAGAGGCGCCGGGCCGAGCGCTCCATGCGCTCCAGGTGCAGCTCCGGGCGGAAGAGGCGCACGCGGCCGTCGGCCCCATGGAAAGCCTTGAGCCCCTCGAAGAGCTGGGGGGCACGGGGGGGGTCAGTGGGGGCTATGGGGCTGTGTGGGCTATGGGGTGTTTCGGGGTCTGTGGGGCTATGGGGGGTATGGGGTTTTTGGGGGCTATGGGGGGTGTGGGGCTATGGGGGGTATGGGGCTGTGGGGGATATGGGGGCTATGGGGGGTATGGGTTGTTTGGGGTGTATGGGGATGTGGGGGGTGTGGGGCTGTGGGGGGTGTGGGGCTATGGGGTGTTTGGGGGATATGGGGTGTTTGGGGGATATGGGGGGTGTGGGGCTATGGGGGGTATGGGTTGTTTGGGGGGTATGGGGCTATGGGGGGTGTGGGGCTGTGGGGGGTATGGGGCTATGGGGTGTTTGGGGGGTATGGGGTGTTTGGGGGATATGGGGGGTGTGGGGCTATGAGGGTATGGGGCTATGGGGGGTGTGGGGCTGTGGTGGGTATGGGGCTATGGGGTGTTTGGGGGATATGGGGCTGTGGGGGCTATGTGGTGTTTGGGGGGTATGGGGGTATGGCGGGTCTATGGGGGGTGTGGGGCTATGGGGGGTATGGGGCTATGGGGGCTGTGGGGGTCTATGGGGCTGTGGGGGCTATGGGGCTATGGGGGTCTATGGGGGGCTATGGGGGCTGTGGGGGGTATGGGGCTATGGGGTGTTTGGGGGGCTATGGGGCCTATGGGGGGTATGGGGTGTTTGGGGGTCTGTGGGACTATGGGGGCTATGGGGGGTATGGGGCTATGGGGTGTTTGGGTTGTATGGGGCTATGGGGGGTATGGGGGTCTATGGGGGGTATGGGGCTATGGGGGGTAGGGGGTGTTTGGGGGTCTATGGGGGCTATGGGGTCTACGGGGTTCATGCAGTCTATGGGATTTATGAATCTATGGCGTCCATGGGTTCTGTGAGGGTCTATGGGGATCTAGGGGGTCTACGGGGGTCTGGGGGTCTATGGAGGTCTATGGGGTCTATGAGGGTCTATGGTGTCCATGGGGTCTGTGGAGTCTATGGGGATCTATGGGTTCTATGGGGTCAATGGGTTTAAGGGGGACTATGGGGTCTATAGGGTGTAAGGGCTACATTGGGTCTACGGGGGTCAATGGGGACTATGGCGTGTCTATAAAGTGTCTATGGGGGCTATGTGGGGTTAGCCCCATAGGCTGGTCTCTATGGTCTGTATGGTCTCTATGGGTCTCTCTATGGGTCTCTATGGTCTCTCTATGGTCTCTATGGGTCTCTATGGGTCTCTGGGTATCTCTGGTCTCTCTATGGGTCCCTATGGTCTCTCTATGGGTTTCTCTGGTCTCTCTATGGGTCTCTATGGGTCTCTATGAGTCTCTATGGGTCTCTCTCTGGGTCTCTATGGATCTCTCTGGGTCTCTCTCTGTGGTCTCTATGGGTCTTTGTGGTCTCTCTGGTCTCTCTATGGATTTCTATGGGTCTCTTTATGGTCTCTATGGGTCTCTATGGGTCTCTATGGGTCTCTCTGGTCTCTCTATGTGTCTCTATGGGTCTCTCTCTGGGTCTCTCTGGTCTCTCTGGGTCTCTATGGGTCTCTCTATGGTCTCTATGGGTCTCTCTGGGTCTCTCTGGGTCTCTATGGGTCTCTATGGGTCTCTATGGATCTCTATGTGTTTCTATGGGAATCTCTGGGTCTCTATGTGTCTCTATGTGTCTCTATGTGTCTCTATGTGTCTCTATGTGTCTCTATGTGTCTCTATGTGTCTCTATGGGTCTCTATGGGTCTCTATGTGTCTCTATGTGTCTCTATGTGTCTCTATGGGTCTCTATGTGTCTCTATGGGTCTCTATGGGTCTCTATGGGTCTCTATGGGTCTCTATGGGTCCCTATGTGTCTCTATGTGTCTCTATGGGTCTCTATGTGTCTCTATGTGTCTCTATGTGTCTCTATGGGTCTCTATGTGTCTCTATGTGTCTCTATGTGTCTCTATGTGTCTCTATGTGTCTCTATGGGTCTCTATGTGTCTCTATGGGTCTCTGTGTGTCTCTATGGGTCTCTATGGGTCTCTATGGGTCCCTATGTGTCTCTATGTGTCTCTATGGGTCTCTATGGGTCTCTATGGGTCTCTATGTGTCTCTATGGGTCTCTATGTGTCTCTATGGGTCTCTATGGGTCTCTATGTGTCTCTATGTGTCTCTATGTGTCTCTATGTGTCTCTATGGGTCTCTATGGGTCTCTATGGGTCCCTATGGGTCTCTATGTGTCTCTATGTGTCTCTATGTGTCTCTATGTGTCTCTATGTGTCTCTATGGGTCTCTATGTGTCTCTATGTGTCCCTATGGGTCTCTATGTGTCTCTATGTGTCTCTATGTGTCTCTATGTGTCTCTATGGGTCTCTATGGGTCTCTATGGGTCTCTATGTGTCTCTCTGGGTCTCTCCGGGTCTCTGTGGTCCCTGCGGCTCTCCCCGTGCTCTCACCGCGATGCCGTAGTGCAGCCCGCAGGCCGCCGGGTGCAGGTTCAGGTCCCGCAGGGGCCGGATGCGGGGGGGGGCCCAGCCCCGGGCCCGGCTCCACTCGACCCACAGCATGTGGGGGGTGAAGCTGCGGCCGAAGGGGCCCGGGGCGCCCCCAGGCGGGGCCGGTGCCCCCTCCGCCAGCTCCACCTGCAGCTCGGCCGCCTGGGGGGGGCAGGGACCCCACATTGACCCACTGACCCCACACTGACCCCTCCGTGACCCCACATTGACCCCTCTGTGACCCCACATTGACCCACTGACCCCACATTGACCCACTGAACCCTCATTGACCCCTCCGTGACCGCACATTGACCCACTGACCCCTCATTGACCCCTCCGTGACCCCACATTGACCCACTGACCCCACATTGACCCCTCTTGTGACCCCACATTGACCCACTGACCCCACATTGACCCCTCCGTGACCCCACATTGACCCACTGACCCCACATTGACCCCTCCGTGACCCCACATTGACCCACTGACCCCACATTGATCCCTCCGTGACCCCACATTGACCCACTGACCCCACATTGACCCCTCCGTGACCCCACATTGCCCCCACTAACCCCACATTGATCCCTCTGTGACCCCACATTGACCCCACTGACCCCACATTGACCCACTGACCCCACATTGACCCCACTGACCCCACATTGACCCACTGACCCCACATTGACCCCTCCGTGACCCCACACTGACCCACTGACCCCACATTGACCCACTGACCCCACATTGACCCCTCCGTGACCCCACATTGACCCACTGACCCCACATTGACCCCGCAGGGACCCCACACTGACCCACTGACCCCACATTGACCCCTCTGTGACCCCACATTGACCCCTCCGTGACCTCACATTGACCCACTGACCCCACATTGACCCCTCTGTGACCCCACATTGACCCACTGACCCCACATTGACCCCTCCGTGACCCCACATTGACCCACTGACCCCACATTGACCCCTCCGTGACCCCACATTGACCCACTGACCCCACATTGAACCCAGGGACCCCTCCATGACCCCAGTGACCCCATATTGACCCCAGGGACCCCTCCATGACCCCAGTGACCCCACATTGACCCACTGACCCCACATTGACCCACTGAACCCACATCGACCCCTCCGTGCCCCCACATTGACCCACTGACCCCACATTGACCCCTCTGTGACCCCACATTGACCCCAATGACCTCACATTGACCCCACTGACCCCACATTGACCCACTGACCCCACATTGACCCCTCCATGACCCCACATTGACCCATCCGTGACCTCACATTGACCCCTCTGTGACCCCACATTGACCCCTCCGTGACCCCACATTGACCCACTGACCCCACATTGACCCACTGACCCTACATTGACCCCTCTGTGACCCCACATTGACCCCACTGACCCCACATTGACCCCAGGGACCCCTCCATGACCCCAGTGACCCCTCCTTGACCCACTGACCCCACATTGACCCCAGGGACCCCACATTGACCCCTCCATGACCCCACATTGACCCCTCTGTGACCACACATTGACCCCACTGACCCCACATTGACCCCTCTGTGACCCCACATTGACCCCACTGACCCTACATTGACCCACTGACACCACATTGACCCACTGACCCCACATTGACCCCAGGGAACCCACATTGACCCCTCTGTGACCCCACATTGACCCCAGGGACCCCACATTGACCCCTCCGTGACCTCACATTGACCCACTGACCCCACATTGACCCCTCCGTGACCCCACATTGACCCACTGACCCCACATTGACCCCACTGACCCCACATTGACCCACTGAACCCACATTGACCCCTCCGTGACCCCACATTGACCCCACTAACCCTTCATTGACCCCAAAGAGCCCACATTGACCCCAATGACCCCTCCTTGACCCACTGACCCCACATTGACCCCTCCGTGACCCCATACTGACCCCACTGACCCCACATTGACCCCAGGGACCCCTCCATGACCCCAGTGACACCTCCTTGACCCCACTGACCCCACATTGACCCCTCCGTGACCCCATACTGACCCCACATTGACCCCAGGGACCCCTCCATGACCCCAGTGACACCTCCTTGACCCCAATGACCCCTCCTTGACCCCAATGACCCCACATTGACCCCAATGACCCCTCCTGAACCCCAAAGACCCCACATTGACCCGAGTGACCCCTCCTTGACCCCAATGTCCCCAATGCCCCCACATTGACCCCAATGACCCCACATTGACCCAGTTCCCATCCCCCCCATCCCATCCCCCCCCCATCCCCCCCCATCCCCCCCCTCCCCTCCCCCCTCACCCTGAACACGTGGCTCACGCTCCTGCGGGGGGGGCTCAGGAGCCGCACCAGGAGCTGGGGGGGGAGGGGAGGGGAGGGTCAATCATTACCACGTGACCGGGAGCGGCTTCGGGGGGGGGAGGGGACTCCCGGGCCCCGCCCCCTTTCTCCCTCCTCCCCCCCCGGGTCCGGACTTTGCCCCCCCCCAACCGCCATTGCCTGAGGCTGCGGAGAGACGGGAAGGGGGCAATGGGGGGGAATGGGGGCAATGGGGGGGAATAGGGGCAATGGGGGGAATGGGGCAATGGGGGGAATGGGGCAATGGGGGGGAATGGGGGCAATGGGGGGGAATAGGGGCAATGGGGGGAATGGGGCAATGGGGGGGAATGGGGGCAATGGGGGGGAATAGGGGCAATGGGGGGAATGGGGCAATGGGGGGAATAGGGGGAAATTGGGGGTCAATGGTGGCAATGGGGGGAAATGGGGCAATGGGGGAATGGGAGCAATGGGGGGGGATGGGAGCAATGGGGTGATGGGGGGTAATGGGGGGGATGGGGGGTAATGGGGGGATGGGGGGAATGGGGGGGAATGGGGCAATGGGGGGAATGCGGGGGAATGGGGCAATGGGGGGCAATGGGGGGGAATGGGGCAATGGGGGGGAATGAGGGGTATGGGGGGAATGGGGCAATGGAGCAATGGGGGCAATGGGGGGGAATGGGGGCAATGGGGGGAAATGAGGGGTATGGGGGGGAATGGGCGCAATGGGGGGGAATGGGGCAATGGGGGGAATGCGGGGGAATGGGGCAATGGGGGCAATGGGGGGAATGGGGCAATGGGGGGAATGAGGGGTATGGGGGGGAATGGGGCTTATGGGGGGGAATGGGTATGGGGATAATGGGGGCAATGGGGGGGAATGAGGGGTATGGGGGGGAATGGGTATGGGGGCAATGGGGGGGAATGGGGGTATGGGGGTATTGGGGGAATGGGTATGGGGGCAATGGGGGGGAATGGGGGGTATGGGGGTATTGGGGGAATGGGTATGGGGGTAATGGGGACAATGGGGGGAATGGGGTGTATGGGGGAAATGAGAATGGGGTATTGGGGGCAATGGGGGTATCAGGGATAATGGGAATGGGGCAATGGGAGTAATGGGGGGAATGGACAATGGGGGTAATGGGTTTTGGGGGGAATGGGGGCAATTGGGGGTAATGAGGGCAATGAGGGGTAATGGGATAATGGGGGGAATGGGGGCAATGGGGGGGAATTGGGCAATGGGGGCAATAGGAGGAATGGGGGGGAATGGGGCAATGGGGGTAATGGGCAAAGGGGGGGAATGGGGCAATGGGGGTAGGTAATGGGAGCAATGGACGTAATAGGGGGTAATGGGGTTCTATTGGGGTGATGGGGCAATGGGGGGGAGTGGGGTCAATAAACGCACTGGGGGGGCAATGAGGGGCAATGGAAGCACTTGGGGGGGCAATGGGGACATTGGGGGTGATGGGGCAATGTGAGCACTGGGGTTCAATGGGAGTAATGGGGGGCAATGGGGAGATATGGGGGGCAATGGGGTTCAACGGGAGTAATGGGGGGGCAATGGGAGCACTGGGGGCAATGGGAGTAATGGGGGCAATGGTGAGCACTGGGGGGCAATGGGGAGATATGGGGGCACTGGGGGGGCAATGGGAGCACTGGGGGCAACGGGAGTAATGGGGGGGAGATATGGGGGGCAATGGGAGCACTGGAGGGGCAATGGGGAGATATGGGGGACTGGGGGGGGCAATGGGAGCACTGGGGGCAATGGGGAGATGGGGAGCACTGGGGGGTCAATGGGGTTCAATGGGAGTAATGGGGGGCAATGGGGAGCCATAGGGGACAATGGGGTAGCAATGGGGAGATATGGGAAGCACTGGGGGGCAATGGGAGCACTGGGGGCAATGGGGAGATATGGGGGGCAATGGGGTTCAATGGGAGTAATGGGGGCAATGGTGAGCACTGGGGGCAATGGGGAGATATGGGGGCACTGGGGGGTCAATGGGGAGTTATGGGGGGCAATGGGGTTCAATGGGGATCAATGGGGGGGCAATGGGGATCAATGGGGGGGCAATGGGGATCAATGGGGATCAATGGGGTTCAATGGGGATCAATGGGGTTCAATGGGAGGCGCGGGGGGGGGGGGGCAGGGGTCGCGCTGGCCCCGCCCCCCGCGGCTGTTCCCGCTCCGTTCCCTCCCCCCCCCCCTCACCGCTCCGCGGCCCCGGCCCCGCAGCGCCGCCGCCATCGCTCCTTGGCCACGCCCCCCCGGCCCGCTGCGGCAGCCAATGGGAGCGCGGCGCGCCACCCCGCCCCCGCCCGCAGCCAATCAGAGCCGCGCTTCCGCCACACGCCCCTCGGACAGGGCCCCCCGGGGCCACCGCAGCCAATGAGGAGAGGGAGGGGGCGGGGACAGAGGGGGGGAAGCCCCGTTGCCAGACAATAAAGGACGCTCCCGCCTTTGGTGCTCATTTGCATACAGGCCACGCCCCTCAAATGGCCACGCCCCAGAGACCCCGTCATTGACACCTCCCGCCCCACAGACCCCATCATTGACACCTCCCGCCCCATAGACCCCATCACTGACACCTCCCGCCCCATAGACCCCATCATTGACACCTCCCGCCCCATAGACCCCATCACTGACACCTCCCGCCCCATAGACCCCATCATTGACACCTCCCGCCCCATAGACCCCATCACTGATACCTCCCGCCCCATAGACCCCATCATTGACACCTCCCGCCCCATAGACCCCATCATTGACACCTCCCGCCCCATAGACCCCATCACTGATACCTCCCGCCCCATAGACCCCATCATTGACACCTCCCGCCCCATAGACCCCATCATATTTGGGGGTTCCATGGGGGTATTGGGGGTCCCATGGGGGTATTTGGGGGTCCCATGGGGGTATTGGGGGTCCCATGGGGATATTTGGGGTCCCATGGGGGTATTGGGGGTCCCATGGGTTTATTTGGGGTCCCACGGGGATATTTGGGAGTCCCATGGGGGTATTTGGGGTCCCATGTGGGTGTTTGGGGGTCCCATGGGGATATTTTGGGTCCCATGGGGGTCTTTGGGGTCCCATGGGAATATTTGGGGGTCCCATGGGAATATTTGGGGGTCCCATAGGGGTATTTGGGGTCCCA